>NW_026250560.1:0-2311 GCF_024244095.1 Nematocida homosporus | reverse complement strand
TTATCATGACTGCTTCCATTCTAGGTGGTGTGGCCATTCCGCTTGTTTTTTGGGGAATTGGTGCTGCAATTGCTGCCATTACCGGTGTAGCTGCTATTACTAGCATCACCTTAGCTGCTGGTGGTTTAATTATGGCTGGGTTTGCACTTGGATATATGATAATTCAAGTTACCATTTCAACTGTCAATAAGGAGAAAAGAAACCAGAACGGCTTAATTAAGAACCGAAAGAACATTGCCTGTGTTGCCATTATTGTGGTTTCTGTAATTGCTCTTCTTATTTGGGCTATCTTATTGGCTCGAGTTGTTGGTCTTAGCTTAGATATGACTAGAACAATTATACCCCCAACTGATGAACAGTGGAAAACTATTACAACTAACTACGCCCAAGCCAAGGCCGCTCGAGAAAACGAACTCCAAACCGCATACAACACTAGCAAAACTGCTGCCGAGACTAAGATCGCCGACACTAACAAACTACTTAGCGAGAAACATGACTTGCTAGCCAAAACCCAGACCGAACTATCCAATGCTGTTACAGATGAAGCCAAGGCAGCCCTTAATACGAAGATTGCCAACCTCAATGCTGAAATTACCAAGCACACTGATACTATTAACCAACAAAACGCTCTCATCAAATCCCTCGGGCCTGATTACCCCGCTACAATCAACAAGCTTTCTACTACTCTACGCAACGCTGATTCTGCCGTGGTCGATAAGACTAGCGCATGGACAGCCGCCACTGATGAGCTTAAAGCCGCTACTGACGCCACTCGGCCAGCACTTCAGAGCAAGGCTGATCAGCTGGAGAAAGCTCTTGACGAGTGCAAGAAACTTGCCGCAGAAGCCAAAGCCAATCATACTTCGGCTACCATAGCCTATGACAAGCTTGTTCATCACGATAGTCTTGCCCTGCAAAAGCGTGCCTCTGAGATTACTAATGCACACTACAACCTGTCAGAGAAGGGCACAAGATATCTCGTGTTCGACGGCCAGGAAACGAAAGTGGGAGACAAACTATTAATTTCCGCTCCTAGTGCATCACCTATTCCCCCAGTAAAGGTCCCCGAGCTGAGCCAAGAGGCAGCTAATTCTTTAAGTGACCCTAATATAGTCTCATAGGTTCCTTCTATCGAATATGGCCTCTTCCTCCTGCCTAGTACAACCTAATAGGACATAGGCATCGCCTCGTTGCTTTAATAAGCTGTAATGTTATTTGCCACTACTGTCCTTCTTTCAATAGACAGCTGCCATATTACATGTGGGGCGCCAAGCACGGCATACCTGCCAAAGTTGAAACAATAAGTTTCCTGAAAACTGGCTGCATTAGGGCTCAATTTCGAGGTAGGATCGAACAGGAAGTAATAAAGATGCTTTATTAGGAACATTATACATAGAAACCCTAGATCCACTTGAGTTTGCATTATTTTGCGACTGTTTTGAAATCTCTCATCAATCTAAAGGAAAGATGGGTGTCTTTGGCTCGTCGTATCCCTTTCTTATCTGAAGATATTACAAACCAAAATATACCTTTTATAGCCCTTTTATCTATAATTAGACTCTTTGGATATAAAAAACCTAGTCTAATAGTCGAAAATATGCCTTTATTCGTTCTGATATATCCTTGGCAAAAATCGATCCTGTTGTGTTTGAACCTCTTTGCCCTTATAATGACCTCGAAAACGTTTGTAGCGCTTTTCTGTGTCTAGATGCCAATTCCTACCATGCCCTTCTATAAAGACACCCTTTGGTCTTTCAGAACCATCAGTGCCAATTACTTCCACCATTTGTACTTCTATCACATCTTTCTCAAGACTTTCTCAAGACTATTAAGCATAACTTGTTATTGAGAGCCGTAAGGATGTTTGCCTGCTTTTGAAATCAATGAATCTGGAGATTAGATTGGGTTTGTGGTCTAACATATTTGTCTTGTTGAGTTGTGGCCGTAATTACATCCATAATCACTGATAGTTTCATTATTTGGAGATTAGCATAAATATGAAATATATAAATCTTGTTCAGAATTGGATTTTAGTTGGCATTGAATTAGATTTAGTATTTCTATTTTAAGATATGAATTTCGACTTATTTAAACCATCTAACATTTCGATCTTGGCGCGTTTTCAAGTATGACGCACCACATATAGCAAAAGCTTATTGTAGTTGTTGTATGTTCATAGGCTATTGTCGTGCCCCGGGGAAGGGATAGTACCTTTCAACCAAACATATTCGACTAAAGACCGATTCTGAAGAGGACGATGGGAGAATTTATTCAACTCTGCTTCTTCGGGAGTTTCAGATATGTTACTATA
>NW_026250553.1:0-1890 GCF_024244095.1 Nematocida homosporus | reverse complement strand
ACTTAACTAGTGGAGCATCTGGTGTTGTTGGGTTGGGTGGCTGGGTTTGGGTTAGTTTAGTATTGGTTGATGGTTGAGAACTCACTTCTTCTTCCTCATCTTCTTCTTGGACAGGTGCTAAGTGCTGCACTTGTTCTTCTGGCCTCTCTTCTAACCCAATACTAACACCCACTTCAGTTGAACTGGCACTTCTTGCCGATTCTTGGCTTTTTGACTTCGCATTAGCATCATTACTTGGTATAGAGTTGGCTTGGCTTGGGTGGAGTTGTGGTGGTGGGTTGGACTGAGAATCCAAAGACAAGTTAGTATTTATGCCAGCAGAACTTGTACTCTCACTGATTTTGGCTCCTGGCTGTTTCTTCTCTCTACTTTCCTTCTTCTGTTTGTCATCCAGAGTTGTTATAGGCTCTGTTTGGGTGTCTTGATCTACTCTAGTCGGTTTAGTCAGATTATCTGGAGTAGCATCACTTGGCTTGCGAATTAAGCGCGCATAAACCCAATCGTACACTCCGTATGTCTTAAGCAGCCAACATATTAAAACAACAACTAGCCAGACAGCAACCCACTTAAGCCAGAACAGCTTTTTCGGCCATAACCTCATCATCATACCTTTTCTTATCTCAAACTCTACTTAATTTGCAATCCCAGCACTACCTATTGATCATCTTGATCATCTGCCGCCTCAGTACCACATTAACCCAAACCCAAACTCAAACCCAATTTATTAAGCCTAACCCAACTAAACCCAACTAAACCCACCTTAACACTGCACACATAACCCAACACCAATACCAACACCAATACCAACTCCTATTTCTTATCTCTAAATTCTCTTAAATTTCAAAGACAATAGTCACTAACTCAACACAATACCAAACCAAACCATCATAATACTAACTAGACTTTTATTAAGTTGAGTTGGCATTAGGCGGCACCACTGGATAAGCTTTCACAAACGTCACTTCAATATCGTATTTTTCGCCGAGCAAATCAAGGAAGGCGTCCCAAAACACACGATTACATGCATTAGCAACCTTAATAACAAGCTTTCTCTTTTTCAGCTTCGCGGGGATGTCCTCCAGTAAAGGCCTAAACCTATCTACTGATTTCGCATCAAATAAGACTTTACTCACGTCCATCCAGTCTATTCTGATTATAGGACTATCCGCAATCCGCAGTAGATACAATAACAGTTTAAGTTGGTCTAGTATCTCATTTTCCGTTGTCTCTCCGAAAATCATTATCTGCTCCGGACTGGTGATCTTTTTCAGGGGTTCTATGACATCTAGACACTGTTTGTAGGTTATCGATACCTCATTTGGGTTAGTACTAGTTGGCCCGGAAGTTGGGGGAATATGAAAACTGTTAGTTCCTATTTTCATTGCCTGGTGGCGATATATGGTGGCGACTTTACGTACGCCTGGTATTCCTTTCAATTCATCCAAATAGTCTATTAGTGTCATTACCTGCATGTCTTCTACCATTTGGGTTCGATCCTCTATTGAATTTATCTCAAAAATCCAGCCTATAAAGCCATCTGGATTGCGAGATTCTATCAACCGGTTTCCTACCAAAGGTTGAACTTTTATACCCAACACCTCCAAACAAGCAGTTATTATTGCCCTTATAATGGGTATTTGGTGTTCTGAGATTTCGCTATTGAAGTTATCTAGGCCATATAAATGGAAATTATCCTCTTCTACGCATGAACTATCTTCTAAGGGTGTTTGAGCTAAACGAGACCGGAATTCGGCACTTGGCTTTAACTCCATTTCATCTGAGTTAGTACTGCTATCACTACTACCCAATACCACACTAAGCCACACCATAACACAACATAACCACGCTAATACTAACTTCAAACTCATTCCTAACATCCCTTTTCTTATC